>NC_090736.1:137365068-137367568 GCF_036898095.1 Palaemon carinicauda | reverse complement strand
CCGTCAAAAGTCTTAAAGACTCCTGTGCTTATGGGTCCGATGGCATCCCACTTCGCTTTATAAGAGACACGCTATATGTAATAGTATTCTATATTACAGTAATTATTAATACATCAATTGTAACAAATACTTATCCTGAATTATGGAAAAAGCCCCATGTTGTTCCTTATTTTAAAAGTGGCGATAGAGAAGAAATTTCAAATTATAGGCCAATTTCTTTACTTCCAGTATTATCGAAAATTTTAGAAAAAATTATAGCGAATCAATTATCTGAATACCTAGAAACAAATAACCTTATTTCCAGCAGTCAGCATGGATTTAGACCCAAACTATCAACTGAGACGGCTCTATTGAAAATATCCGATAAAATATATGATAATATAGACAAAAAGAAAATTTCTTTACTATTGCTCTTAGATCTATCGAAAGCCTTTGATAGCGTGAATCATACTATTTTACTTAATAAATGTCAAACACTTAATATTGATCCTTCATGGTTTGCAAATTATTTAAGTAATCGTTCAGTCTGTCAGACTTGGAAACGTCATTTCTTCTCCGAGAAATATAGAATTTGGTGTACTTCAAGGGTCGATCCTGGGCCAAATTTTATTTATAATTTATGTAAATGACCTTAGGAGTTTTCTAGGAGATTGTTTTATAGTACAATATGCTGATGACACTCAGATCTTAATTGAAGGCAACTTTGGAGGCTTAGAAGATTTAATAAAAAGAGCTGAAGAAGTACTGAATAGGGCAAAATTATATTTTCAAATGAATGGCTTATTACTTAATGAAAACAAAACCCAGTGTATATTTATAGGCTCTAGGCAATATATATCCGAAATAAATGATAACATTCATATAAACTTTAATGGAACCATTATTAAACCCACGAAATCTGTAAAGAATCTGGGTGTTTATTTCGATAGGTATATGACTTTCGAATCACATATCGACGAATTGTACAAGAAAGTTATAGGTATTCTTATATAACTAAATAGACTGAGAGATTCATTTGATCCAGAGACCCGCCTAATTGTAGTACAGTCATTGGCACTGAGCTTGATTAATTACTGTTTTGTTGTGTGGGGATCAACAAGTAATATACATATGAATCGAATTCAAAAACTTCTAAATTTTGCTGCTCGTGTTGCCATTGGAACTGTAAGGAAATACGAGCATATAACGCCTTTTTTTATCAAAACTGGGATGGTTGAAAATGAAAGATAAATATACTTATGATGTGTGTATCTTTATGTTTAAAGTTTTAAGAAATGTGTATCCAGACTGGTTTTATCATTTTAGTACGGTCGATTCTGTAACTGGAATCCACACAAGAAAGGCAAACAATCTAGTGGTGAGGAGAGCCAACACCGAAATTGGTTCAAAGGAAATGAGCACAAAGGGTCCACAACTTTGGAATAGTTTATCTCCTGTTCTGAAGGATGCAGCATCTTTAACTTCTTTTAAGAGTAATCTTAAGAAACATCTTCTAAATAGAAATGTATAAACCGTAACACCATTTCCTACTCTACTTCACTATTGTAAATTTATTACAAGAGAAGATTGGCAACGTCTCACGTCAGATTTTACAAGTAATAGGTAATGCTCATACTACTAGGATTATCTGAATAACAAAGTATTTCTGTTTTAGAGTTTTCTGAAGGTTTTATATTTTCTCCATATTGTGAAAACATTTAAGATGTAAATTTACATTAGAGATTTCTATATTACTAACATTTTAGTCTGACGATTTGTGTAAAATGAATTCTAATATTTTCCTTATGCAGTATAAAGCTACATGTAAAGAATACCCAATGTAACATTGGAAATAAAGGATATTATTATTATTATTATTATCTCTCTCTCTCTCTCTCTCTCTCTCTCTCTCTCTCTCTCTCTTAATCCATATTGTTATAATCTATTTTTTTCTCTTATAGCATTGAGCCGCCTCTCTCACTCTCTCTCTCTCTCTCTCTCTCTCTCTCTCTCTCCGTATTGTTATAATCTATCTTTTTTTTCTCTTATAGCAATGAGCCGCTCTCTCTCTCTCTCTCTCTCTCTCTCTCTCTCTCTCTCAATCCGTATTGTTATAATCTATCTTTTTCCTCTTATAGCATTGAGCCGCCTCTCTCTCTCTCTCTCTCTCTCTCTCTCTCTCTCTCAGTCCTTATTATTCTATCATTTTTAAGCACTCTCTCTCTCTCTCTCAATCCATATTCTATCATTTTTAAGCAGTCTCTCTCTCTCTCTCTCTCTCTCAATCCGTATTGTTATAATCTATCTTTTTTCTCTTATAGCAATGAGCCGCCTCTCTCTCTATCTCTCTCTCATTAAGCAGTCCCTCTCGCTCTCTCTCTCATTAAGCAGTCTCTCTCTCTCCTCTCTCTCTCTCTCTCTCTCTCTCTCTCTCTCAATCAATCCTATTCTATCATTTTTAAGCAGTCTCTCTCTCTCTCTCTCTCTCTCAATCCGTATTGTTATAATCTATCTTTTTTTC
>NC_090736.1:137357464-137359568 GCF_036898095.1 Palaemon carinicauda | reverse complement strand
ATTTTTTTTTGTTTCATTACAGATTATTTTCGAAAATAAAATTCGCTCTCTCTCTCTCTCTCTCTCTCTCTCTCTCTCTCTCTCTCTCTCTCTCTCTCTCTCTCTCTCTCTCTCTCTCTCTCTAATTCATCCGAATTTTTTTTTGTTTCATTACAGATTATTTTCGAAAATAAAATTCGCTCTCTCTCTCTCTCTCTCTCTCTCTCTCTCTCTCTCTCTCTCTCTCTCTCTCTCTCTCTCTCTCTCTCTCTCTCTCTCTATTCATCCGCATTTTATTTTTGTTTCATTACAGTTTATTTTCGAAAATAAAATTCCCTCTCTCTCTCTCTCTCTCTCTCTCTCTCTCTCTCTCTCTCTCTCTCTCTCTCTCTCTCTCTCTATTCATCCGCATTTTATTTTTGTTTCATTACAGTTTACTTTCGAAAATAAAATTCTCTCTCTCTCTCTCTCTCTCTCTCTCTCTCTCTCTCTCTCTCTCTCTCTCTCTCTCTCTCTCTCTCTCTCTCTATTCATCCGCATTTTATTTTTGTTTCATTACAGTTTACTTTCGAAAATAAAATTCTCTCTCTCTCTCTCTCTCTCTCTCTCTCTCTCTCTCTCTCTCTCTCTCTCTCTCTCTATTCATCCGCATTCATTATTTATGTAGTTTCATTACTGAGTATTTTCGAAAACGAAAACAGAGCTCTCTCTCTCTCTCTCTCTCTCTCTCTCTCTCTCTCTCTCTCTCTCTCTCATCTCTCTCTCCTCTCTCTCTCTCCTCTCACTCACTCACACACATTCCTATTGATTGTAAGATTTTGCAAACGAAGAGTCTCGTCTACCCTCAAAATTACCCGATTTTTCATTGCGACGAAAGTTTTTGAATAGCCCGGCCCAAAATGGCATCGCAATGGCGCAGTCTGAGTGGAGAGGAGATAATGGTATATCCGCTATGCCATACACCTCACGCTGCGCGAGAACGTGTGGGAAAAATGAAATAGACAAAGGGATAAAGACATAGGGAATGAGAGAAATGGAGATGGTTGAAAATGAAGAGATAAAGATATAGGCAAAGAGAGAGATGGAAGAAAACATACATACTTAAGGAAGTTAGTGACATGGAAGAAAACAGTGATAAAAGACAAAGGCAAATAAGGGACATGGAAGAAAGCAGAGATAACGACATAGGGAACGAGAGAAATGGAAGAAAGCAGAAATAAAGACAGTTGCAAATATGGGACATGGAAGAAATTAGAGATAAAGACAGAGGCAAATAAAGGACATGGAAGAAAGCAGAGATAAAGACATAGGGAACGAGAGAAGTGGAAGAAAGCAGAGATAAAGACAGTTGCAAATATGGGACATGGAAGAAAGCAGAGATAAAGACAAATAAAGGACATGGAAGAAAGCAGCGATAAAGACATAGGGAAAGAGAGAAATGGAAGAAAGCAGAGATAAAGACAGAGGCAAATAAGGGACATGGAAGAAAGCAGAGATAAAGACATAGGGAAAGAGAGAAATGAAGAAAGCAGAGATAAAGACAGAGGCGAATAAGGAACATGGAAGAAAGCAGAGATAAAGACTTAGAGAAAGAGACAAATGGAAGAAAGCAGAGATAAAGACATAGAGAAAGAGAGAAATGGAAGAAAGCTGAGATAAAGACATAGAGAAAGAGAGAAATGGAAGAAAGCAGAGATAAAGATAGAGGCAAATAAGGGACATGGAAGAGAGCAGAGATAAAGACATAGGGAACGAGAGGTGGAATAAAACAAGAGATAAAGACATAGGGAAAGAGAGGCATACTGTATGTATTATACATTGTTGGTTTCGTATGAATATAATCTCCTTCGTTTTCACTAATATATATTTTAAAGTTTTGTGATTTACACCCGTTGTAGGTTGTAATACATTATTATTATTATTATTAGTAGTAGTAGTAGTAGTAGTAGTATATTATTATTATTATTTTATTATTATTATTAGTAGTAGTAGTAGTAGTAGTAGTAGTAGTAGTAGTAGTAGTAGTAGTAGTAGTATAACATTATCATATTTTAGTATTATTATTATTATCATTATTATCATTATTATTATTAGTAGTAGTAGTAGTAGTAGTAGTAGTAGTAGT
>NC_090736.1:137342464-137352464 GCF_036898095.1 Palaemon carinicauda | reverse complement strand
ATGCGCAGCCTCCAGAGTCAAGGGATGCTGCCAGGGAAACGTTACGATCCTGGGTGAGGGGTTTTCAGAAAAACACCTCGGGCCCCTACCTTCCAAATGAGAAGATGAGGGCCTACCTTTTCTCTAAAGCATCGGCTGATGCAATCATCCCCCAGCCTCAGGTGGAGATACCATCTGCCCAGAATCCGGTAGATTCTGAAGTCTCGGCCGCCCTTCAAGACATCCAATTGGATGATAGGATGTCGGATGTGTTGGAGTCTACTGAGAAGGACCTTCTAGGAGAAGGTCAGGAGGAGGAGCTGTTCCAGGCTCCTCAAGTAGAAGAGCAAGAAATCGACGAAGTGTCAGTTACATCAGTTCCGGACCCAGAACCTGTTCCTTCTACATCGTCTGCTATCCCAGATGAACTGGGAAGGACTCTTTCTTCTATTGTTGAGATGATCCAACAAATTCAAAGGAAGAATGATGAGAAGGAAGCTGCAATGAAACTGGAGATACATAGACTTGCAGCATCACGTGGACCCCAAAAGCGGCTCAGCGTGAAGGATCTTCCTTTGTGCTCGGATACCAATCCTTGGAGGTATGCCGAACACATGCCAATGACAACCGGGAAGATCATGATCTCAGAAAAGTTGGGAGCAATTCCCCTGGAAGAAGTGGAATTTTGGCCCAACAAAGATTCTTATCCGGACTGCTATGTCCGTCTTAGGAAGGAGCCAGCCTCAAAGGAGGAGACGGAGCTGAAGGAGGTCATAGTTTTTGACCAAAGTAAAGCTCAGACGTTACTAACGAGCTCAATGAAAGAGAGGGGCTTCACTAACTCAAAGGTGCCTGCCTTGAGTAAGAAGCTTCCCTCCTTTGTGGCCTCTCCTACCAGAGCCTTTCTTTTCTTAGAAAAGGGATATAAGGCAGCCTTTAAGGCGGCGGAGGCAGGGAAACCATGCCCCTCCTTGGAGGAGTGCAAGCCGTTATCTCTGTCCTCGCCCTTGGACCAAGAAGACTGGTAGGACGTACACCTTACCTTCTCAGTCGCGAAGCTGATATTGCTGAACGCCAGTTCGGTGAGGCACTTCCAAAACTGTTGGAGGTTCTCTTGCGTAGAGAGCAAGAGACAAAGGAAAGACTTGCGGCATCGATGTCATTGCAAACGACACTAGAAACGATGGCAAGTGACCCCAAGAACCAGGACATGTTCATGGTTGTGGCCAAAACCCATCTGGCCACAGTTACGAAGGATCTCTATAGCTTTATTAAAGCTAGGAGGGCCTGTAGAGAGTTCGTGTTCGCCTTGGCTGCGGTGAGGCACGAACCGAGGAAACTGATCTCCTCTCGTATTTGAGGTAAAGACCTCTTTCCTAATGAAGTGGTTAAAGAGGTAGTAGACAAGGCCACCACAGAGAATAGGAACCTTTTCAAAAAGTGGGGCTTAGATCTCAAGAGAAAGTCTTCTCCAGATGAGGGTCCCCAACCCAAGAGGAAGACAAAAAGGCCTAGGCCATCCTCTCGGCCGGCTAAACCCTACCGACAGCAACAACAACAACTTCCTGTGACCGCGGTGCCTCAGATAGTGGCACAACCTCCAACCACATACCAACTGGTACCTCAACAAGTGGCGACACAGTCGCCAGTTTTAACCCAGCCCTCGAAAGGCAGACTTCTTCCTTTCATTCGAGAGCTAGGGGAACAGCCAGAGGTTCTTCTGGATGCCCTTCAAGAGGAAGGGGATACAGGGGAGGACGCGGTCAAGGAGGCAAGGCCTCAGGTTCACAACAGCAGAAGTAAGATACTTCCAGTAGGAGGGAGACTACAGCTATTTAGGGATCGCTGGACCTTCGATCCCTGGGCCCACAGCCTAATAAAAAATGGACTAGGTTGGAGCTGGAGCAGTCCTCTACCTCAATTTCCTGAATTCTTCCAACACTCATCCCCCGTTCTGGAAGAATATGTCCGAGATCTCTTAGACAAAAGAGTAATCCGGAAAGTTAATTCCATAAAATTCCAAGGAAGGCTGTTTTGTGTTCCAAAGAAGGACTCAGAAAAACTCAGAGTCATTCTAGACTTGTCTCCACTCAACAAGTTCATAGTGAACTACAAGTTCAGAATGCTCACGCTTCACCACATAAAGACCCTACTGCCCAGAAGGGCATATACTGTCTCTATAGACTTGTCTGACGCTTATTGGCACGTTCAAATTAATCGTCAACTCTCCTCCTATCTAGGCTTCAAGTTACATAGAAAACTTTACGCCTTCAGAGCCATGCCTTTCGGGCTAAACATAGCCCCAAGGATTTTCACGAAGCTCGCGAACACAGCCGTCCATCAATTATGCCTAAAGGGGGTCCAAGTAGTAGCCTACTTGGACGACTGGCTGGTGTAGGCAGCATCCAGGAAAGAATGCATGCAAGCTTCTAAGATAGTGATCCAGTTCC
Source organism: Palaemon carinicauda (assembly GCF_036898095.1). Taxonomy (NCBI): domain Eukaryota; kingdom Metazoa; phylum Arthropoda; class Malacostraca; order Decapoda; family Palaemonidae; genus Palaemon; species Palaemon carinicauda. The sequence continues at coordinate 137,350,035 of NC_090736.1, read as the reverse complement.
TGGAACATCTGGGATTCAAGATCAACATCAAAAAGTCTCGACTTTCTCTAGCTCAAAAATTTCAGTGGTTGGGAATCCACTGGAATTTGGAGTCACAACAGCTTTCCATTCTTAGTAAGAAGAGGAAAGAAACAGCAGGATCTGTCAAGAGACTATTGAAATCCAAACGGATATCAAGACGCGAACAGGAGAGAGTGCTGGGCTATCTACAGTTTGCTTCAATAACAGATCCAGTGCTAAGAGCACAGCTTAAGGATGCATCAGGAGTCTGGAGAAAATACGCATCAAACGCGTGAAGAGATCTAATAAGACCACTACCGACTCGACTGCGAATGCTTCTCGAGCCGTGGTCCAATGCCAAGCAATTGAAGAAATCAATACTTCTTAAACCTCCTCCCCCGTCAGTAACTATCCACATAGACGCATCAAAGGAAGGCTGGGGAGGCCACTCTCATCAGATGAGAGTCCAAAGAGCTTGGTCTAATCTTTTCAAGTCATTTCACATCAACTTTCTAGAAGCCATGGCAGTACTTCTGACACTGAAGAAAGTTTCTCCTCGCCAGTCGACCCACTTAAGACTGGTTCTAGACTGCGAGGTGGTAGTGAGATGCCTGAATCGACAAGGGTCGAGGTTACCTCAAATCAACCAAGTGATGTTGGCCATATTCCGTTTGGCGGAAAGGAAGAAATGGCACCTGTCAGCAGTTCACATTCAAGGGTTCCGCAATGTGACAGCGGACGCTCTTTCCAGGTTTACGCCTATAGAGTCAGAATGGTCCCTTGACGCAGGATCGTTCTCCTTCATCTCGAGTCAAGTCCCAGAGCTGCAGATAGACCTCTTTGTGACGAAAGACAACAAGAAAATAGATCGTTACGTGTCCCCTTACGAGGATCCGTTAGCGGAGGCAGTGGACGCTATGTCCCTGGACTGGAACAGATGGTCCAATATCTATCTGTTCCCTTCGCACAACCTCCTTTTGAAGGTCCTCGATAAGCTGAGATCCTTCAAAGGGAAAGTAGCAATAGTGGCCCACAAGTAGCCAAATAGCGTGTGGTTCCCTCTGGCATTGGAACTACGACTAAAATTCGTACCGCTACCGGATCCATCCCTGTCTCAGCGAGTACAGAAGTCGAGTGTCTTCGCTCAATCACAGAAAACACAGAACCTACATCTCATGATTTTCTCTCCTTAACGATAAGAAAAAGATTCGGTTAAAAAGTCAGTTTAGACTTTTGGAGGAAACCAGAAGACATTATGAGGCCTCAGGGAAGAAATAGCTATCCTTTGTCAAGGCGAAGAAACCGAGAGAAATCCCGACAGATTCCTATTTATCCTTCTTCATTCACCTTCATGAGCAAAGTTTAGCAGCCAACACAATTCTATTGTTCAAGCCTGCCTTGACAAGTCAGATACCATATGCCTTACAGGTCGACCTTTCTAACGACGTTCTTAATGAACTAGCCCTTCAGCGCTTCCAAAGACCCTTTGCATGGTCATTAGATATGATTCCTCATTGTGTATAAATAATGAACAATGAGGAATATGCTTAGTAGGTTTTGAATTTAAGTCATATTTCTGTTTGTACTCGCTTTGGGGGCCAGAGTTAGTGAAATAGTGGTTCTCTAGAGAGGAAGGCCACGTCCAGTTCTTGGAGGGAGAACTGAATATATTTCCAGACCCAACGTTTCTTACCAGGAACAACCTACCCACCAACAGGTGGGGTCCCTAGAGAATCTGCCTTCTGAAGGAAGATGCATCTCTGTCCAGTGGAGTGCCTAAAGGTCTATCTTCATAGAACTTCAGACTTTATGGGAGGACAGCTGTTCAAAAGAGAAACCCTGGGTTCAAAGTTATCTGTAACTAAGGGCGAAATTCACCCGTGTTATTCGCAGAACGGATCCAGACAGTACACCCGTTAGTCATGATCCGAGGAAAGTTGCCTCTTCCATAAAATTTCTTTAATTATATGGACTTTGAACATCCTTGTTTGCACACCGGCTGGTAGTCATCCAAGGCGTTCTTTATGCACTATGCGAAGCAAGTGGAGCAACTTATGAGATCTGTGGTAGCAGCAGGTAGAATTCTTTAACCTTCTGTTTTAAGTCTGCGAGGAACAGTGTAATTAATTTGGGACGATTAATTAAGAGGGTGCGCGTGTAGTCACTGTATGTTACTACACGCTGAGCGATAGGCCACGAAAGTGTCCTTACGAACTGTTCCATTGACGTCGGTAATCTATAGCATAATACGGACACTTGTGCCAAGCATTTTTTACGCTAGTGTATATAAACAGTATACAGACTATATCATTATTATTAATAATTCAATTGAAGTGGCAAATCTGTTTCCTAGTAGATGAAACAATATTTTCCGTTGACTGTTTTTCTTTATGCTTTAACGCATATCATCCACATTTTATAAATTTTATAAATGTGATCTGATATGTACGTTTATTAAATTTTAATGAACTAGTTCATAGTGAACACTGCGTCTTTTTCGCCCACACTCATTTCATTAGAAATGTACTGAGCATTAAGATTAAAATATGGATATTTTTATCTTGGTATGTCTTTCGAGTCTGTTCCCTGATTCAAGCAAAAGTCCACTCACTCTAACCCTTCCTTGGAAGGGTTGACGTGGTACCCTAACGGGTTAGTGGCAATGAGGCAAAATTTGTTTCTATGCGGATACAACCATTATCCAATAGTTTATAAGAGTAGTCACATTGGGAAGGTGTCACAAATTCATTCTGACATTGCTGACTCTTATACAAACTTTGCTTTATATTGTATAGTACGAGACCACTATACAAGCTTGTCATTTTGTCATCCATATATTTTTATGTACTCCTCGAGACTTTTTCCAGAGTCTAGTACGACTCTTCCCTGTAGGGGGCAGGAAGCACTAACATAGTTCATGCTTAGATGAAATGATGTATGACGGTAACATCATAGGTCTCTAGGTCTAGACGGACCCGGAAAATACTTTCTTGAGAGTACGGCGCTGATTGAGAATCCACAGATACAGTAATGCTCTGGTAAACTTCCATCAGGACGACATGGCCTGAGCCCAAAAAAACGGATTTTGAGCGAAGCGAAAAATCTATTTTTGGGTGAGGTAGCCATGTCGTCCTGATGGACCCGCCCTTCCTTTTATTGTAAAAGGGCCTGTTGACCCCTCCCTATTGTACCGTATCTGTAACACCTCGTATATCGCTACAAGGAATAAAGAGGGCGCTACCACCTTCATCAGATACACACTGGAAACGGAATAGGAGAGATGCCTTATGAGCGGCTCTCTTTTCATTCTCGTTTCATATTCTTGTCACTATACCCCCTCGAAGCGTTAATACTGTTCGGGGTGAAGATAGCTATGTGACGTGTCAAGAATACGTCCTCTGATATTATGCGATATCCCTGTGAGATTAATTAGGGATATTCGCTCCAGGAGTTAGAATTCTGGATACCTTAAGGTAAAATTCTCTGGGAATATCACTGTAGTCAAATATACCCTAGAAAGCTACTTAATAGGAACTTCCATCAGGACGACATGGCTACCTCACCCAAAAATAGATTTTTCGCTTCGCTCAAAATCCGATATATATATATATATATATATATATATATATATATATATATATATATATATATATATATATATATATATATTTATATATATATATATATCCCAAATTGACTAAAGTAGTAAGGACCCATAGAGAGAGAGAGAGAGAGAGAGAGAGAGAGAGAGAGAGAGACACCCACCCATCCCATCCCATCCCTTCCTATCCCTTCCTATCCCTTCCTATCCCTTCCTATCCCTTCCCCTCCCAGGCAAACAAACACCTTTCTTGAAAGCTTCCGTGCATGACATTTTGTATTCAGAGCGTGGGGCACCGGAAACTGCAGCCAGATCTCCCTTACTCATCTTCCTGACCCTAGAGGACGTGATAAGGCGACAATAAAGCGACCTCTGAGTCCCGACTCTCTTTTATATCTATCCGGATCTTGTGTCCCACACTCTCTACGCCCATGCCACTACACCCACGACCATACTGCCACATCCCGATAGATGGTAGGTGTACAATTTATATATTTATTTTTGGGTTTCATATTTCCGTTTTTATAGGTATTTTTTAGTGTTTTTAGTTTAATTTTCATATAATTTTAATTCGTTTTTGGGTGTACTTTGGATGGTAAGTGTACATTTTATGCATCTATTTTGGGGTTGGATGGTACGTGGTACATTTTATAAATTTATTTTTGGGTTTCATATTTCCGTTTTATATGGGCATTTTTGGTGATATTAATTTTTATTTATATATGATTTTATTACCTTTTTGGGGTGGACCTACACACCCCGCTGGATGGTAAGTGTACATTTTATATATTTATTTTGTGCTGTCATAATTCGGTTTTGTATAGGACTTTTTTTTTTAGTAATGTTAGTTTTTCTTATATATGATTTTATTGCCTACTTTAGGTGGATATTTGGCTGAATCTTGTGCCACACACACTACACCCCCCCCCCCCCCCAACCACTCTGCTACACTCTGCTGGATACTAGGTGTACATTTCATATAATTTCTGGGGGGAGGGGGGGCCGGCTGTCATATTTCGGTTTTGTATAGGTTTTTTTAGTGTTGGTGATATTAGTTTTTTCTATTCATTTATTTCATTATATTATATATATACAGGGGGTATATATATATATATATATATATATATATATATATATATATATATATATATATATATATATATATACATATATAATATATATATATATATATATATATATATATATATATATATATATATATATATATATATATATATATATATATGTATATATATAAAGCTTTTTATTTCTTATATATTGTTTTATTGCCTTTTATGGGGATGGTGATTTTTTTCTATTGCATTAATGTTTTAAAGGCCAATCATGAATGGCAGTGGCAAGGGACAGTGACATGACCCTATCAAGCAGGACAATGTCCTAGAGACTGACCATATATATATATATGATCAGCACCTAAGCCCCTCTCCACCCAAGCTAGGACCAAGAAGGGCCAGGCATTGGCTGTTGATGACTTAGCAGATAGACTTATAGGCTCCCCCAAACCCCCATCTTTAGCTCACAAAGGTGGTGAGGTTGAAGCAACCAAAGGAACTAAAAATCTAGAGCGATCACCAGTCAGGGACGTTACCACCATGCCTCCACAACCCAAGGGTGAAAGACTTTTAGCTTTAGACATTCCTTTCGTGTTTAATAGTCTTCATAAAAAGCAAACTCACTCAGGTTTTTTTCTTTTTTTTTAGATTGAAACTAAAGAATAAAGTTTTCGTAATTTTACAAGATCTATAGCCATTTTTGAAATTTATTTTATGACCCTAATTGAATATAATTACGACATTTTTCAAAAGTTGAAATTGTTTAAAAACGGAGGTAATTTTAATCGTTATATTGAATGTCATTTTCTGTAGCTTATTTCCTAAGTTAACACTTCCATTATCTTGAAGGCAATAATTAGCAGAATCTAGAAATTTTTGATATAAACGGCTTTGAATATTTTATATATGACCCTTTGCCTGTCAGCAGCCGTTGATAATTATGCATATACTGAATATTACTTTATATTAACAGCCTTTGTTAACGCATTTTTCCTTGCATTCAGCGCTAGTTTGACATCAAGTTTCGTTTGCTAGGGTCAGCCTAGGGAATATTATATACTATAGTCTATTCTTTTAGCTCGGACAAGTTTCCTGATCGCTGATTGGTTAGAATTATCTTGTCCAACCAATCAGCGATCAGGAAACTTTTCCGAGCTAAAAGGCCACCCCTACGAGTCTGTGCAAATCTGCCTCACTAAAAAGAATTGACTTTTTTTTGCCAAGCGAATGAGCAACCTGGTGGATTTAGAACTAGCAGTCCATTGCAGAACAAAGGCCTCAGACATGTCCTTCCGCTTGCGTCTGTTTATGGTCTTTCAATGCCAGGCCACACCCGCAAACTTTCTTAGTTCGTCAATCTATCGTCTTCTCTTCCTTCCCCTGCTTCCTTTGCAATGTCTTGGGACCCGTTTTTTCATTCTTAATGTCCATCTATCATCTGGCATTCTCATCATGTGTCCTGCCAATGTTCATTTCTTGTTCTTACATCATGTTAGAATATCCTCTATTTACATATATATATATATATATATATATATATATATATATATATATATATATATATATATATATATATATATACATATATATATGTATATATATATATATATATATATATATATATATATATATATATATATATATTTATATATATATATATATATGTATATATATGTGTGTATGTGTGTGCATGTATTAATATCAACCACATTGTATTTAATACCAATTTCTATCTTGGAAATATTTATCGATTGGAATTCATTTTATGGTAATAGCTTCTGGCCGGGCAGAGATTCGAACCCTGCCTATTCAGCAGAAAACAATGCCTGCAAGGACTCTACCAGGTGAGCCATCAAAAGAAGACGTAAGTTTATGACAAATCACCGTACATATTCCTGTTGAATTCTGAAATCTGTTCATAGACTTCAAATAAACCCATCTCCACCATGATAACTGAATTGTGAGTTCGCAACACGTGGTTATTTTATGGATATATATCACTAACACTCGTGATTTCAATCAATGTAAATATCAACCACAATGGCATTTATTACCGAATTATATCTCGGGAATATATATCCACTGGAATTCATTTTATGGTAATAGCTTCTGGATATATATATATATATATATATATATATATGTATATATATATATATATATATATATATATATATATATATATATATATATATATATACATATATATGAATATATATATATATGAATATATATATATATATATATATATATATATATATATATATATATATATATATATGTATGTATATATATATATATATATATATATATATATATAAATATATACTGTATATACATATATATATACATATATATATATATATATATATATATATATATATATATATATATGAATATATATATATGAATATATATATATATATATATATATATATATATATATATATATATATATATATATATATATGTATGTATATATATATATATATATATATATATATATATATATATATAAATATATACTGTATATACATATATATATACATATATATATATATATATATATCAACCACAGTGGCATTTGATATCAAATTCTACCATTATTTATCTTGATAGCTCGATTGGTTGAGTCCCTGCTGGCATGGTTTCAACTAAGAGGCATATGTTCGAATCATTGCCCAGACAGGAGCATTTATAATAAATGAATTTCATATATATATATATATATATATATATATATATATATATATATATATATATATATGTGTGTGTGTGTGTGTGTGTGTGTGTATAATGTATGTAATACGTTAATATATATCATATATAATTACATATGGTAAAATCCCCTTTAAACATATTTAGTTATATCCCACATTTCATGGCCTTGCTTGAGC
>NC_090736.1:137334964-137337464 GCF_036898095.1 Palaemon carinicauda | reverse complement strand
ATCTACCAGGAGACGCGCTTGTTCCCTGATTCGCCTTCTGTAGGTATTCTTATTCAATAGTCATCAACTATTGAGACTTGGTTCAGTTAGTAAAATTATTCTATTACCATATATTCATTGAAGCCAATTTGAGTTTTTATGGAGCATTTGCAATGTATTAAGCCCTGTCCACACGATCGAGCATGCCCGACGGGCAAACAGTGATACCAGACCACAATAGTTAGAAAGAACGAGGGTTAATGACGTCAGAAGCGGGAAAACCACAGACAGGGATCTGGCATCATACAGTGTTGCCAGATCCCTGCCTGTAGTTTTCCCGCTTCTGATGTCATCAACCCTCATTTTCACTAACTATTGTGACCTGGTATCACTGTTTGCCCGTCGGGCATGCTCAATCGTGTGGACAGGGATTTAAGATTATGTAGAAGTTTAATAAACACTAAGAATAATGAACATCATAGCATATTTTCTATGTTGGAGCCCTTGTGCCTTTAGCATGTTGGTTTTCCATCTAGGGTTATAGCTTAGCTAATAATGATAATGATAATAATAATAATAATAATAATAATAATAATTATTATTAGTATTATTATTATTATTATTATTATTATTATTATTATTATTATTATCATTAAGATAATAAAAATAATAAGAATAATAATAATAATAATAATAATGGATCCGAGTTACCTGATGAGGTTTTGTTAGCGACGAATAGTCTGGCCTATTCTTTACATATTCTCCTCTGTCATTATACACCTGACAACACAGATTACCAAACATTTCTTCTTCACTCAAGGGGTTACTGCACTTACTATTCAGTGGCCATTTTCTTCTTGGTAAGGGTAGAAAAGACACTTTAGCTATGGTAAGCATCTCTTCTAGGAGAAGGACACTCCAAAATTAACCATTGCTCTCTAGTCTTGGGTAATGCCATAGCCTCTGTACCATGGTCTTCTAGTGTCTTGGGTTAGAGTTCTCTTGCTTGAGGGACACACGAGCACACTATTCTCTCTCTTATTTCTCTTCCTCTTGTTTTGTTGAAGTTTTTTGTAGTTTATATTGGAGATATTTATTTTAATGTTGTTACTCTTCTTAAAATATTTTATTTTCCATTTTTCCTCTCCTCACTGGCCTATTTTGCCTGTTGGAGCCTCTGGGCTTATAGCATCCTGATTTTCCAACTAGGGTTAAAGCTTAGCTAGTATTAATAACAATAACTGCAAAGTGAAGATAGTTATTTTTTCTATACTTCTGTGGTATGCAGAGTTTTTGCAAATTAGCAACAAACATTACCGGTCTGGTGTAAGCGGTCATTTTAAGGAAACTTCTAACTTTATGGTAAATATATTAAGATATATGATTGGACCATATAGAAATAGATTTTTCCTTTTTTCTGAAATAACTTTTGTTTTTTTCCAGTAATTTTAAGGTTTTTCACCTCAATATACATTAGAAATAGAATTTTCCTTTTTTCAGAAATATTTTTCGTTTTTAACAGTAATTTTAAGGTTTTTCACCTCATTATAGAGTAGAAATAGATTTTTCCTATTTTTCAAAATTAACTTGTTTTTACTAGTAATGTTGAGGTTTTTCACCTAAATATACAGTAGAAATAGATTTTTCCTTTTTATCAAAAATAAATTTTGTTCTTAAGAGTAATTTTAAGATTTTTCACCAAGTTTTACGAGTAATTTTAATATTGTTCACATAGTAGTGTAAAACTTCGAGGTAATATACTAGGACATGAATAATTTTGAATAACGTAACTTGCTCTTAAATGCAAAAAAAAAAAAAAAAAAAAAAAGAAAAAAAAAAGATATGAATATATTCTTTGCTTCCTTTTCTCGACTTTCAAAGTCCTTAGCGGTACAAGAGGAATGATACATTGACAGTCTTGAAGGACTCTCTCTCTCTCTCTCTCTCTCTCTCTCTCTCTCTCTCTCCTCTCTCTCTCTCTCTCTCTCTCTCTCTGTCGATGGTAGTTTTATCGCGCATTTGATCGTAGGAGAGAGAGAGAGAGAGAGAGAGAGAGAGAGAGAGAGAGAGAGAGAGAGAGAGAGAGAGAGCTCCTTCTCTATATGATGGAGACAAAAGTCTAAGCATCTGAAGAGAACTTACTTGACTTCTTATACGATGGTGCCATTGATCTGGCTACTCTTGAAGTCTCTCTTTTCCAATGCTACAGCGAACGGCGTTGAGGGATGGAAGCCATTGTTTTCAAGTGCCTTTGGAGAGAGAGAGAGAGAGAGAGAGAGAGAGAGAGAGAGAGAGAGAGAGATTCCTGTCAGTTACAGAAAAATATTATGAATATAATTCTCTCTCTCTCTCTCTCTCTCTCTCTCTCTCTCTCTCTCTCTCTCTCTCTCTCTCTCTCTCTCTCTCTCTCTCATATAAAAGGGTATGTGTGTTGGTTTTGGGTAAACATTAGAAGTAAAAACAATGTTAGAAATTAATGGTTTCTTATAAATTTACCATTTTATTATATGAGCCTCCTAGA
>NC_090736.1:137331605-137334464 GCF_036898095.1 Palaemon carinicauda | reverse complement strand
TGACTAATGAGGGAGATTGTCCTATTATTGCTGCATTTGAGGGTGTCACCTTTCTTAGGGATGGGGATAAAGACTGATTCCCCCCAATCGTCTGGCCATTTGTTTTCGATCCAGATTTTATTGCAGAGCCTGTGGTAGAATATCTCGACGTTATCACCTCCATTCTTTATCATTTCGGCTGTGACTTGATCGTTTCCTGGACTCTTTCCAAGTTTGAGTTCTTTAATAGCTTCTCTAATTTCATCAATCAGAGGAGGTGGTTCTGGTTCTGAAGACAATTGCCCGTATGGGACTGGTGTTACAATGGATTCATTTCTTTTGTAGAGATTTGTGTAGTATTCTTTCCATCTGTCTTTGACTTCCTCTCTGTCACAAAGGATTAGGTCATCTTCATCTTTGATGGTGTCAACAGATGGTCTGAATTTCTTGGTGAGGTTTTTCACACCATTGCACATTTCTTTGGCAGAGTTGTTAATGGAATTTACTTCAATCCATTGTTCTTGTATGAACTTTTCCTTGTCTTTCCGCATCATCCGTTGAATTTTGGAGTTCTGTTGTCTGTAAATTGTTTCCTCAACAGGATCATTGATCCCTTTTACTTTGAGTTGCCTTCTAAGCTCAACTTCTTTTATGGTTTCTTTCGATATCCATTGATTCCTTTTGTTGGTTTTCTTGGTAATGATTTCTTCTGCAACTTTTAGAAAGATGTCCTTTCCTTCGTTCCACAGTTCGTTTGGGGTTTTTTCGTCTTCATATTGTAAAAGAGCCTCAAAGTTATTTGAAATTTTGACAGAATAATTATTATCAAGTGTTTTGTAGTCAAAGCGAATTGGTTGAGGTGGTTGTGTCAATTTCTTAAGTTGTAGTTTGATCTCTGCAGCCAGGAGTTGGTGGTCGCTATTACAGTCTGCTCCAGGTCTAGTTTTAATATTTTTTACACAACTTTTCCATTTTTGGTTCAAGATGATATAGTCAATTTGGTTGCGGGTTTTCATGTCTGGAGACGTCCAAGTGTAGAGATGGCGAGGATGGTGTTCAAACATTGTGTTTGTAATCAGCGTGTTGTTGGCACTACAAAAATCTATGAGTCTCTCTCCACGTTTGTTTTGCTCTCCTAGTCCAAAGCGGCCACAAGTTTTGTTAGGTGTCGAGTTCTTGCCTACTTTGGCATTCATATCTCCCATAATTACCTGCAAATCACGATTTGGTATGGAGTCTATAGTTTCTTGGAGGCTGTCATAGAAGCTATTTATTTCGTCCTCATTCGCTGTGCTAGTTGGGGCATAGCACTGAACAATAGTAATGTTATGTGGTTTTGCTTGGATTCTTAGTTTTAGAATTCGGTCGCTGATTGGGCTGTACCCAATTAGAGCTTTAGATTGCTTCTTTTCCTAGGATTACAGCAACTCCATGGCTGTATCCATCTTCTTTACCAGAAAAGATGACATGATGATTTCCATCTGTTCTAAAGCTATCGAGTCCGTTCCAGTTAGTATCAGCTAATCCAAGAATTTGGAGGCCATAGTTATTCATTTCGTTGCAAACAGTGTTTAATTTGCCTTTTTATTTGAATTTACTAACATTCCAGGTTCCAATATTGATTTTGTTTCTCAATTGAAGGTGTTCTCTTGTTGTTCCAGTAGCATGCTTATCATTGTCAGCCTGGTCACCCACTGAACAACGCGCCCCTTGGTGACCCGCCCGACGGGCGATGTGGTATGAGTTTTCATTTGGTTCACTATTCATGGTGCAAAGGGTTGACAGGGGTTAAGAAAAAGCTGAGTGGAGACCCCTAGGTTCCTTTTCAACTCGCAGTCTCCAGCTTACTAGGAGAAGATTTCTCTGCCGTTGAACAGTTGCTCCGAGAACGGATTGTTCTGAGCTTCCGCCAGACAAAAATCCACCTGAAGTCAGCTTGTCAGTTGCACTGACTGTGCTTTCAGGTGAAAACCACTGCCCTGCAGCCAGCAGCTTCACCGTGACCCTGGTACGGGGAGCTTCTGGGGTGCTGTTCCTTGCTCAAGGGAGCCCCAGGGTTATCGTCTTACCCAGGACATAATAATTCTCTTATTCTCTAACAAAACCCCATCAGGTAACTCGGGTCCATTATTATTATTATTATTATTATTATTATTATTATTATTATTAATTATTATTATTATTATTATTATTATTATCATTATTATCTTCATCATCATTATAATAATAATAATAATAATAATAACAATAATAATAATAATTATTATTATTATCATTTTTATTATTATTTTTATTATTATTTCCAAATGGAAAACCAACATGCTGAAGGCACAAGGGCTGCAACAGAGAAAATATGCTATGATGTTCATCATTCCTAGTGTTTATTAAAGTTCTACGTAATCTTAACTCCTGTCCATACGGTCGAGCATGCCCGGCGGGCAAACAGTGATACCAGGCCACAATGGTTAGTGAAAATGACGGGTTGATGACGTCAGAAGCGGGAAAACTAAAGGCAGGGATCTGGCAACACTGTATGATGCCAGATCCCAGTCTGTGGTTTTCCCACTTCTGACGCCATTAACCCTCATTCTTACTAACTATTGCGGTCTGGTATCACTGTTTGCCAGTCGGGCATGCTCGATCGTGTGGACAGGGTTTAATACATTGCAAATGCTCCATAAAAACTTAAATTTGCTTCAATGAATATATGGTAAAAGAATAATTTTATTAACTGAACCAAGTCTCAATAGTTGATGACTATTGAATAAGAATACCTACAGAAGGCGAATCAGGGAACAAGCTCGTCTCCTGGTAGATATTTTTACTTTTTACAAAGAATCCCTATAACTTTGATCAGTGATTCATTTAGCTCTTTTTTTT
>NC_090736.1:137316605-137324105 GCF_036898095.1 Palaemon carinicauda | reverse complement strand
TATTGTGGCCTTATCACGTCCCCCGGGGTCAGGAAGATGAGTGAGGGAGATCTGGCTGCAGTTTCCGGTGCCCCACGCTCTGAATACAAAATGTCATGCACGGAAGCTTTCAAGAAAGGTAGGTGTTTGCCTGGGACGGGAAGGGATAGGAAGGGATGGGATGGGTCTCTCTCTCTCTCTCTCTCTCTGGGTCTTTACCATTTTAGTCAATTTGGGATATATATATACATACATACATATACCAAAGGCACTTCCCCCAATTTTGGGGGGTAGCCGACATCAACAATGAAACAAAACAAAAAAGGGGACCTCTACTCTCTACGTTCCTTCAGCCTAACCAGGGACTCAGCCGAGTTCAGCTGGTACTGCTAGGGTGCCACAGCCCACCCTCCCACATTATCCACCACGGATGAAGCTTCATAATGCTGAATCCCCTACTGCTACTACCTCCGCGGTCATCCAAGGCACCGGAGGAAGTAGCAGGGCCTACCAGAACTGCATCACAATCGCTCGCCATTCATTCCTATTTCTAGCACGCTCTCTTGCCTCTCTCACATCTATCCTCCTATTACCCAGAGCTTTCTTCACACCATCCATCCACCCAAACCTTGGCCTTCCTCTTGCACTTCTCCCATCAACTATTGCATTCATCACCTTCTTTAGCAGACAGCCATTTTCCATTCTCTCAACATGGCCAAACCACCTCAACACATTCATATCTACTCTAGCCGCTAACTCATTTCTTACACCCGTTCTCACCCTCACCACTTCGTTCCTAACCCTATCTACTCGAGATACACCAGCCATACTCCTTAGACACTTCATCTCAAATACATTCAATTTCTGTCTCTCCATCACTTTCATTCCCCACAACTCCGATCCATACATCACAGTTGGTACAATCACTTTCTCATATAGAACTCTCTTTACATTCATGCCCAACCTTCTATTTTTACTACTCCCTTAACTGCCCCCAACACTTTGCAACCTTCATTCACTCTCTGACGTACATCTGCTTCCACTCCACCATTTGCTGCAACAACAGACCCCAAGTACTTAAACTGATCCACCTCCTCAAGCAACTCTCCATTCAACATGACATTCAACCTTGCACCACCTTCCCTTCTCGTACATCTCATAACCTTACTCTTACCCACCTTAACTCTCAACTTCCTTCTCTCACACACCCTTCCAAATTCTGTCACTAGTCGGTCAAGCTTCTATTCTGTGTTTGCTACCAGTACAGTATCATCCCCAAACAACAACTGATTTACCTCCCATTCATGATCATTCTCGCCTACCAGTTTTAATCCTCGTCCAAGCACTCGAGCATTCACCTCTCTCACCACTCCATCAACATACAAGTTAAATAACCACGGCGACATCACACATCCCTGTCTCAGCCCCACTCTCACCGGAAACCAATCGCTCACTTCATTTTCTATTCTAACATATGCTTTACTACCTTTGTAGAAACTTTTTACTGCTTGTAAAAACCTTCCACCAACTCCATATAACCTCATCACATTCCACATTGCTTCCCTATCAACTCTATCATATGCTTTCTCCAGATCCATAAATGCAACATACACCTCCTTACCTTTTGCTAAATATTTCTCGCATATCTGCCTAACTGTAAAAATCTGATTCATACAACCCCTACCTCTTCTAAAACCACCCTGTACTTCCAAGATTGCATTCTCTGTTTTATCCTTAATCCTATTAATCATTACTCTACCATACACTTTTCCAACTACACTCAACTAATACCTCTTGAATTACAACACTCATGCACATCTCCCTTACCCTTATATAGTGGTACAATACATGCACAAACCCAATCTACTGGTACCATTGACAACACAAAACACATATTAAACAATTTCACCAACCATTCAATTACAGTCACACCCCTTTCCTTCAACATCTCAGCTTTCACACCATCCATACCAGATGCTTTTCCTACTCTCGTTTCATCTAGTGCTCTCCTCACTTCCTCTATTGTAATCTCTCTCTCATTCTCATCTCCCATCACTGGCACCTCAACACCTGTAACAGCAATTATATCTGCCTCCCTATTATCCTCAACATTCAGCAAACTTTCAAAATATTCCGCCCACCTTTTCCTTGCCTCCTCTCCTTTTAACAACCTTCCATTTCCATCTTTCACTGTCTCTTCAATTCTTGCGACAGCCTTCCTTACTCTCTTCACTTCTTTCCAAAACTTCTTTTTATTCTCTTCATATGACTGACCCAGTCCCTGACCCCACCTCAGGTCAGCTGCCCTCTTTGCCTCACGTACCTTGTGCTTTACTTCCACATTTTTCTCTCTATATTTTTCATACTTCTCTATACTATTACTCTGCAGCCATTCTTCAAAAGCCCACTTTTTCTCTTCCACTTTTACCTTCACTCCTTCATTCCACCATTCACTGCCCTTCCTCATGCTGCCTCCAACAACCTTCTTGCCACATACATCACTTGCAATCCCAACAAAATTTTCTTTTGCTAACTTCCACTCCTCCTCTAAATTACCAGTTTCTCCTACTCTCACCTCGTCATATGCCATTTTCAACCTTTCCTGATATTTACTTTTTACCCCCGGTTTTATTAGCTCTTCAACCCTCACTAACTCCCTTTTACATCCACCTACTCTATTCCCCCACTCTTTTGCTACAACTAATTTTCCTTCCACCAAAAAATAATCAGACATACCGTTAGCCATACCCCTAAACACGTGCACGTCTTTCAATTTTCCAAACATTCTTTTAGTTATCAACAAATAATCCATTAATGCCCTTTCTACTACTCTTCCATTTGCCACTCTTACCCATGTATACTTATTTTTATCTTTCTTTTTAAAAAAGCTAGCACTTATTACCATCTCTTGTTCAACACACATATCTACCAGTCTCTCACCACTCTCATTTTCACCTGGTACGCCATACTTCCCAATGACACCTTCTACCTCTCCAGCGCCCACTCTAGCATTTAAGTCACCCATGACAACTACATAATTCCTTCTACCCAGTCCTTCTACACACCTAGTTAATCCATTCCAGAACTCATTCCTCTCTTCTTCACTTTTCTCACTACCTGGCCCATACGCACTGACAAACGCCCAACATTCCCTACCCAACCTAACCCTTACCCACACTAACCTAGATGATATCTCCTTCCATTCCACTACTTTACCTGTCATCCATTCACTCAGCAATAAAGCCACACCCTCTCTCGCTCTTCCCCTTTCAATCCCAGACACTCTACTAGACATTTCACCAAACATCACTTCACCCTTTCCTTTCATCTTTGTTTCACACAAGGCCAATACATCCATCCTTCTACTTCTAAACATACTTCCAATCTCACATCTTTTACTCTCTATCGTACTACATCCACGCACATTCAAACACCCCAAAACTAGAGTGCGGGGAGCAGTCACTCTCCCCCCAGCTCCATCTCTTTGATGATGTCTCACAGGATTTTCATACAGGAGAGGGGGTTCCCAGCCCCCTCGTCCCGTCCCTTTTAGACGCCTCTTACAACACGCAGGGATAACGTTGGCGCTATTCTAATTGTTTTTATGCCCCCGCGGCCACAGGGGGTATATATATATATATATATATATATATATATATATATACATATACATATGTATATATACATACACACACACACACACACATATATATATATATATATATATACTCTACGTTTATAATGAATAGACAATATCTTAGTGACGTTCAAAAGATCGAAGATGGTTCGGAGAGACTGTCCTGCAGATAGTTTTCAGGATAACAGCAGAAATACATTTACTTTTCTCCATTTATTGGAGAAAACAGAAAACCGTGTCCACACCAAACAATAAATGGAGAAAAGTAATTGTATTTCTGCAGTCATCCTGAAAACTATCTGCAGGACAGTCTGTCAGAGAAACTCTCTTCGATTTTTGGACGCCTTTAAGACATTGTCTATTCATTATAAACGTAGAGTAACATGTTCAAGTACCATTTATGTATGTATGTATGTATGTATGTATGTATGTATGTATGTATGTGTATATATAAATATATATATATATATATATATATATATATCACACACCTTTCTGAGTGGGGATAGCTTAACGTGGTGAATGGCTTTGTGTATGGCGATGATCAGTAAAGTTATCTAGTCAGGGCCACCCATACTAGGTTGGTCTTCCGTTAACTATCAGATGAAAATCTCTCACCATCACCAATCCGCACTGAGATCTTTGTCTTGCAGTGGACTAGAAACGGCTGCATTTGTTGTTGAAAATATACAAGTGTTGGGGTTCGTACGTGCGTGTGTTCAATTCGAATTCTTATTAGAGTAATTCATGGTCTCTTTGTGAGACAATTTCGACTTGGTATAATTGAAATCATCTTCACGTTTAAAGGTTTAAAGGTCGCTCATGAATGACAGAGGCAAGGGACAGTGACATTGCCATAGCAAGCAGGATAATGCCCTAGAGACTGACCATATATTACCTGTATATGATCAGCGCCCAAGCCTCCTCTTCACCAGGAAGGTCAGACAGTGGCTGCTGATGACTCGGCAGATAGACCCCCCAAACCCGCTACCCATAGTCCACAAGGATGGTAAGGTTGCAGACACTAATGGCACTAACGAGTTTGAGCGGGACTCGAACCCCGGACTGGCGATCACTAGGCAGAGACGTTACCAATCAGGCCACAACAACCCTCTACCATTACTATTAAGACAGGACCTATCTCATCACAATAAGCCTTATTTTCTCTTAGGAATGCTATCCTTTTCCATAATTCTTTATGTAAATAAACATCATTTCCCCTTCGCTTTCCCCCCCAAAAAAGATTCTCTTGTACTTTCATGCGCTTTCTTTATCTACAATTCTCATTTTTCCATTCAACAGCTTCTTCTTTGTCTACTTCTTCTTTTTCTTCTTTGTCTGTATCTTTTCCCACTTCTATGTGGGGTCGATGTTTCTGGTCCGCTTTCTCCAGCTACCTCTGTCCCACACTTCATCACCGGTTAATCTCTTTGATCGAAGGTCATCTTTGATACAGTCTATCCACCTTCGGTTTGGTCTCCCTCTCCTTGTTCCATGTACCTCCATTTCCATGACTCTCCTCCCAATATACTGTTCATCTCTTCTCATGACATGACCATACCACCTCAGTCTATTTTCTTGGATCTTATCTGATAGTTTTCTAACTCCTGTGGTACCCCTAATTCCATATCAGATTTTATTTTAGATTCATTTTTTGTCACATTAAAAAGAAGTTTATTTTTGTGGCTGCATTTGTTCTATTATCTTTATTTCATCTTTGTATTAGGATATTACGTTTAATTTTATGCTAAATATCAACATTCAATTTCATATTATCAAATAACCATCAAATTAATATTAATTCTTAGTCCCTGACTTAATGTTAGATTATAATCTTCAACCTATATAAAATGGTAACAATCATTTTAATATTAGATTGTAACGTTTAACTTTCTTGAATCATCAATATAATTTTTAACACTTAATAATGTCTGGTTAATAATTGTAGAGTTTATATTCAATTTTGTATTATTCCACTACATAATGCATTACTTAATAATTCATTAACTAGTATCTATCTTTGGATTACCTAAAAACAAGGAATTCTAATGACCGCAAATTTAAAGTTCTCTAAATAATAATAATAATAATAATAATAATAATAATAATAATAATAATATCCTACTACTACTACTACTACTACTACTACTACTACTACTATTTATGATAATAATAATATCGTACTACTATACAACTACTACTACTACTACTACTACTATTACTAATAATAATAATAATAATAATAACACTAAAATAATAATATACTACTACTACTACTACTACTACTACTACTAATAATAATAATGATAACAAAAACAACAACAACAATAATAATAATAATAATAATAATAATGTATTACAACCTACAACGGTGTAAATCACAAAACTTTAAAATATATATAAGTGAAAACGAAGGAGATTATATTCATACGAAGCCAACAATGTTGTATAATACATATACATCTATATTGCCGTGTGTATGACTTGCTTGCAATTATGACTTTACAGATGACTGTTGTCAACTAATCATAATTAACAAATGTTTTGGCAAAGTGTCTTGGTTCTGAGTCGAAATTAATCCAATTTTGACTCAGGCATATATATATATATATATATATATAGTATATACATATATATATGTATATATAGTATATACATGTATATATATACATATATATACATTATATACATGTATATATATACATATATATACATTATATATATGTATATATATACATACATATATATATATATATATATATATGGATATAAACATAAAAGTATATTTGTGTAACACCCTTTTATATGCATAAGCCTTTCTGGATACACACCATACACATGGAACAACACGGTAGACTAAGCTTGAAACAACCATGAAAAATAAGAGAAAGTAAACAAGAAAACACATTTTGCATCTCATTATACTCTTCTTCGTAAAGACGAATAAGAAATAAAAGAAAAACATTTCTTCTTCATTAACATTCATTTCTTCCATGCCTCTCTTTCCCTATGTCTTTATCTCTTGTTTTCTTCCACCTCTCGTTCCCTATGTCTTTATCTCTGCTCTCTTCCATGTCCCTTATTTGCCTCTGTCTTTATCTCAGCTTTCTTCCATTTCTCTTTTTCCCTATTTCTTTATCTCTGCTTTCTTCCATGTCCCATATTTGCAACTGTCTTAATCTCTGCTTTCTTCCACTTCTCTCGTTCCCTATGTCTTTATCTCTGCTTTCTTCCAAGTCCCTTATTTGCCTCTGTCTTTATCTCAGCTTTCTTCCATTTCTCTCGTTCCCTATGTCTTTATCTCTGCTTTCTTCCATGTCCTTTATTTGCCTCTGTCATTATCTCTGCTTTCTTCCATGTCCCATATTTGCAACTGTCTTAATCTCTGCTTTCTTCCACTTCTCTCGTTCCCTATGTCTTTATCTCTGTTTTCTTCCATGTCCCTTATTTGCATATGTCTTTATCTCTGCTTTCTTCCATGTCCTTTATTTGCCTCTGTCCTTATTTCTGCTTTCTTCCATTTCTCTCGTTCCCTATGTCGTTATCTCTGCTTTCTTCCATGTCCCTTATTTGCATCTGTCTTTATCTCTGCTTTCTTCCATGTCCTTTATTTGCCTCTGTCCTTATTTCTGCTTTCTTCCATTTCTCTCGTTCCCTATGTCTTTATCTCTGCTTTCTTCCATGTCCCTTATTTGCATCTGTCTTTATCTCTGCTTTCTTCCATGTCCTTTATTTGCCTCTGTCTTTATCTCTACTTTCTTCCATGTCCCTTATTTGCCTCTGTCCTTATTTCTGCTTTCTTCCATTTCTCTCGTTCCCTATGTCGTTATCTCTGCTTTCTTCTATGTCCCTTATTTGCCTTTGTCTTTTATCACTGTTTTCTT
>NC_090736.1:137306605-137314105 GCF_036898095.1 Palaemon carinicauda | reverse complement strand
TAATGCGGATGAATAAAGAAAACAGAGAGAGAGAGAGAGAGAGAGAGAGAGAGAGAGAGAGCGCTGGGTTTTTATTTTCGAAAATAAACTGTAATGAAACAAAAATGTAAGGCGGATGAATAAAGAAAACAGAGAGAGAGAGAGAGAGAGCTAGGCTGTCATTTTTGAAAATAAACTGTGATGAAACAAAAATGTAAGGCGGATGATGTAAGATGAGGCTTGTTGCAGCGCCTAAGCTCCGCCCACATAAGTGACGTCATTGTCTACGTCACGGGCTATCTGTATTTCCTTCCGCTGTGCATGATGCAGCAGCGTCAGTTGCAATGAAGATAAGAAACAACGCTGACTGTCATTTCTTGATCCTGCCTAGTTTAAGATCTAACATTGCGCAGTGAGTAGGATTTTAAGAGGACCCACTGTAATAACCGTGGCACAGCATGGCACCACCGTCGAGACGATCCTCATTTGCATCCCCTAGGGGCAGGATTGCAAGGACAGGAACCTCTGGAACCGGCGTCAGGATGTCGCCGGCTTCCGTGCTGCAGGCTCACCAAGTGCTGCAAACCCAGTAACAAGCCATCCAGAATCTTCAGGCCGAGATAACAGGGTTGTCACTCCGGGGTACCAACGTCCCCCAACCAAGGATCCCTTCGTCTGCAGCTCCGGAAAAGTGCGAGGCTGAGGTGTCCCCTGCAGCCTTCAGGTCTTGGAAACGGTCAATGGAGTGTTGGTTGCAACTGTGTAAGTTGAAGCCTATCGAGGCAGTTCACCATA
Organism: Palaemon carinicauda; assembly: GCF_036898095.1. Taxonomy (NCBI): domain Eukaryota; kingdom Metazoa; phylum Arthropoda; class Malacostraca; order Decapoda; family Palaemonidae; genus Palaemon; species Palaemon carinicauda. Next base: position 137,313,331 of record NC_090736.1, on the reverse strand, counting down.
TAAGGCTGCATTATGTTCCGATATTGCAACGTGCCCTCGATTCTAGGTATACTGACGCCCAGTGGAGTGCCCTGTCTACTGAAGGGGCATTTAATGCGGTTAAGCAAATGGTAGTGAAAGCTTCTAACCAAGCGGTGCAGTGGCTCGAGTTTTTTGATTTGGCCCAAGAGCCTAGTGAGTCATTCAATGATTATTTTATCAAGTGTACGCAAAAGGCTACTGATTGTGCATTCACATGTCCTAATTGTAATCATGATTTATCCGAATATATGCTTTTGCGCAAGCTCATGGTAGGCCTAAGTGATAAAGTGCTCAAAAGGCAAGTGTTTCAATCATGCAATAATATCCGTGATATCGATTCCCTTAGAGTCATGTGCAGTGCATTCGAGGGCGCCCGTGACGACGCCCTTCGTAATAGGGCATGGCTTAGCAGCTCCCCTAGAGCGGCTGCTCTCGGTGGGTTCGAGGAGGAACACGAGGTGGAGGTGGCAGCTGCCCTTGCTAAGTGTGACAGGAGTACCTCTGTAAAAGTACAATTGCGTCTTTGTGGTAATTGTGGTACTCGTCATAGCCCTGGATATTCTTCATGTCCCGCAAGAAGAACGACATGTTACGGGTGCGGTAAAAACCGGTCACCTGAAGAAGTGTTGCAGAGGGCGGAGTGTCAGGAATAACGTTAGTGGTCTGGCCGAGGAGTCGGACATAGCGGGTGCAGTGATTGCAGTAGTCGTGGCGGCAGAGGCAAGGTTGCGGAATGGGCCCTCCCCACAACCCACTATTCGTGTTGATGTATGCTTGGCCAACTTGGGAGAGTGGTCCTGCGTCCGAGCGGTGCCGGACACTGGTGCCCAGGTTTGTGTTGCAGGACCCGCTATTCTTGCGATGTTGAACATAAAACCGGCTAAGCTTAGGTTAAAGGGAGGATAGCGAGACTTCGCCAACCTGCATCTGAAGTGTTTAGGTTCAACCTCTTGCACCATAGAATACAAGGGGAGGCATACAACTCAGGAAGTATATTTCGTAAAGTCCTCCATTGATTTTTATTTATCCCTGGATGCTTGCAAGAAACTTGGTCTTGTGCCAGAAACGTTTCCTAACCACGCTCCCTTCACGGACTCTGCCCCCGCAGCAGCTAGTACAACTCTTACATTAGCGGAAGCAACTGATCAACCCGTGAGACCGTCGGCCATTCCGTTTCCCCCTAGTGAGGAGAATATTGCCAGACTAGAAAACTGGTTATTAGCCCATTTTTCAAGTACGACTTTCAACACCGAGAGAGAACCCCTCCCGGTAATGGATGGGGAACCCCACCGTATTCACTTATTACCTGACGCAGTTCCTTACGCATGCCACACACCTGCATCGGTACCTAAGCACTGGGAAAAGGAGGTAAAAGCCCAGTTGGAGGAGGACGTCAAGAGAGGGGTCCTACAAAGAGCTCCCCCTGGAGAGCCCACGGAATGGTGTTCACGTATGGTGGTCGTGGCAAAGAAAACGGGGCAACCCAGACGTACGGTCGACTACCAAAAACTTAATGCAAGTTGTAGAAGGGAGACGCACCATACCCCTACGCCCTTCGATATGGTATCCAGCATTCCCCTTTGCTCATACAAGACTGTGGCCGACGCCTATTGGGGATTTCACCAGGTAGAACTGACAAGGAGAGCATACCCCTAACCACGTTCATTACACCTTGGGGTAGGTACCAATACCGAAGGACACCAAAGGGACATTGTTCTGCCTCCGACGCATATACACGCCGTTTTGATGATGCCATTGAAGAAGTACCCAGAAAGTTTAAGTGTGTGGACGATACACTTCTGTACGATTCGAGCGTAGAAAGCGCCTTTTGGCATGTGTACGACTTCCTTACTGTCTGTGCATACAAGGGCATCACTTTGAAACCAGAAAAATTCAAGTTTTGCAAGAAAGAAGTGGAATTTGTCAGATTCGACGTCGGTCGGGACTCCTACAAGCCTTCAGAAGATTATTTATATGCCATAAAACGTTTTTCTATGCCCCAAAAGCCCACAATATCCGACATCAGGTCATGGTATGGTTTTGTTAATCAGCTGGCCCCCTTCCTGACAACGGCGCCCATCATGACCCCCTTTAGAGACCTGCTGAAGAAGCCCTCGGGCAAACAGGCTTATTAGGATGAGTACCTTCAGGAAAAGTTTCGTCAAGTGCAAGACATCGTCTGCAAGTTGGCCAAGGACGGCCTCACCTACTACGATAAGCTGCGGCCGACTGTTGCAGTCACTGACTGGAGTAAGGAGGGGGTGGGCTTCGTCATCCTCCAACAATATTGCAGTTGCACCTCCGTCGAAACCCCCTTCTGTTGTAGAGATGGTTGGAGAATAGCACTTTGCGGCAGTCGGTTCCTCACGCCCGCCGAGTCTGGGTATGCAGCTGTGGAGGGGGAAGCCCTTGCAGTGGCTTGGTGCTTAAAAAAGGCAAGGTTGTTCTTATTGGGCTGCCCGAACTTAACCATTGTCACGGACCACCGCCCCTTAGTCAAGTTACTAGGCAATAGGAGTCTCGGCGACATTACTAACCCCAGACTGTTTAGATTAAAGGAGAAAACATTATTGTATAATTTCAACGTTAAATATCTACCAGGCAAGAGAAATCATGCTGCTGACTTTCTCTCTCGTTTTCCTACCCTGAGGACGACGCCAGATGGACAGGATGCGAGCTTTAACGAAGAATTAACGATTGCCATGGTGTCGGCAATCTCAGAAAACCTACAGGAGCAGTGCACTATAGACGAGAAAACTGTTGAAGAGGCAGCCCTAGACGACCCAGCATATCAGCTGCTAGTCGCTCGAGTGAATGCAGGGGATTGGAACCCGAAGAAATCTCAAGAAATTGCTTGTTTGAGGCCCTTCTACGGCAACAGAGAACGTCTATCTATATCTGGCAACCTGGTCACATACTGTTTCAACGACAACTGCATCCGCCTTGTCATTCCCGAAGGGCTCCGTCACCAGATAACCGCCAACCTCCATGCTGGACATCAAGGCCTAGATACAATGTTGAGGAGAGCGAGACATTCGGTCTATTGGCCAGGCATCGAGGGTGACCTCCAGCATCATCGTTCACGATGTACATCGTGCGACACCCACGCACCATCACTTCCTGCCGAAGTCATGAAAATGACCCCTGCCCCAGAGTATCCGTTCCAACAGACTGTCATGGACCTGTTTCAGCTCGAAGGACGCATGTATATGGCATATTGTGACAGGCTTACAGACTGGCTAGAAATAGCCCACTTCCCCAATGGCACCTCGTCTGCAAAGGTCATGACAAAACTTAGGCATTACTTCACTCGATGGGGAGCACCCGAACAATTGTCTACCGACGGCGGCACCAACCTGGTGAGTGAAGAGATGATGACCTTCTACAGGAGATGGAGAGTTGACATACGCCTATCATCGGCCCACTATCCGCAGTCAAATGGGAGAGCCGAGGCCGCGGTTAAGTCCGCGAAAAGGATAATTAGAACAAGTATCAGTGGGACTGGAAGCCTCGATAACGACAAGGTATCATTGGCCATGCTACAATACCTGAACACGCCTTTAAGAGGTATAAATAAATCTCCGGCGTAACTGGCAACTGGGAGATAGTTACGGGATGGTGTACCGACTGCAAAACTCAACTATATGATAGACCAACACTGGAGAAAATCCATTAGAAAAAGAGAACTTCAAGTAGCAGAGAAAAATGAGAAGATAATCGAAAGCGGCAGCGACAGGAGGCTAACGCCCTTACAGCCAGGCACTCACGTTAGGATTCAGAACCAGATGACCAAGGCCTGGGACAGGCTGGGAATCATAGTCGAGCAACGACCTCATAGACAGTACATCGTGAGACTAGATGGTAGTGGGCGTCCGTCCATAAGGAACAGAAGACACCTCAAGGTCACTGAACTGCCCGTCAATGAGACAAGAGGAGCCACTCCTACCGACGACGAAGTGGGTCATGAGCCTAAGTTTCCCCCCAGCAGCGCCAGAGGTACGGCCCTCCAAGGAAGAGAGAGGCCCCTGCCTGGATGAACGATTATGTTTAATTATCTCTGCTTTGATCTTGCATTTATAAAATGAAAAATTCTGTTTTATTTTACTGCACTTAGACGTGCATTGATATCATTTACAAAATTATATTTTGTAGGAAATTTTTAAGTTAGGTTGGTGTTGCATTCACGACTCAATTTTAGTGCACATCTTACAATGCTGATGTAATTATTGTTTCATTGAGGTTACGTTAATGCTGTCGATGTTGTTATCTCTCTCTCTCTCTCTCTCTCTCTCTCTCTCTCTATCCCATCTGAACGTTACCATTAATTATTACAATTATGATTTACCTTATATGTCTGATGTTTTACATTAAGAGAGTATAGAATTTTGTTTGTCATATCTGCTTTTGATATTGTCATTTATAAGTTTTGAAAATATTACCCTCGTAATATTTTGGGAGGGAGATGTAAGATGAGGCTGCTTGCAGCGCCTAAGCTCCGCCCACATAAGTGACGTCATTGTCTACGTCACGGGCTATCTGTATTTCCTTCCGCTGTGCATGATGCAGCAGCGTCAGTTGCAATGAAGATAAGAAACAACGCTGACTGTCATTTCTTGATCCTGCCTAGTTTAAGATCTAACAGATGAATAAAGAAAAACACAGAGAGAGAGAGAGAGAGAGAGAGAGAGAGAGAGAGAGAGAGGCTTTTATTTTTTAAAATAAACTGTGATGAAACAAAAATATAATGCGGATGAATAAAGAAAACAGAGAGAGAGAGAGAGAGAGAGAGAGAGAGAGAGAGAGCTGGGTTTTTATTTTCGAAAATAAACTGTAATGAAACAAAAATGTAAGGCGGATGAATAAAGAAAACAGAGAGAGAGGGAGAGAGAGAGAGAGAGAGAGAGAGAGAGAGAGAGCTGGGTTTTTATTTTCGAAAATAAACTGTAATGAAACAATAATGTAAGGCGGATGAATAAAGAAAACAGAGAGAGAGAGAGAGAGAGAGAGAGAGAGAGAGAGAGAGAGAGTGAGAGAGAGCTGTGTTTTCGCAAATACACAGTAATGAAAACAACTTAGAGTTTGGATGAATACAAAAACCAGCATCCTTGAGTTTAAAGGTCGCTCATGAATGGCGGAGGTAAAGGACAGTGACAATGCCCAAGAGACTGATCATGTATGATCAGTGGCTAAGCCACGACCCAAGCTACGACCAGGGAGGGCCAGAAAATGGCTGCTGATGACTCAGCGGGTAGATCTATAGGCTCCCCTAAAACCCCATCCTTAGCTCACAAGGATGTTGATGTTGTAGGCAATACAAGAAACTATCTAGCTTGAGCGTGACTCGAACCCCAGTCCAGCATATCACCAGGCAGGAACGTTTCCAAGAAGCCACCAAAACCCTTAGCAAAATATCACATTAATCACAGCAATGTGAAATTATCTTCCTAATCGGGATGTTGAATCAACAAATGTTTTCATGTTGAACAGGCTGACATAAGTCTTTTTATAGTTATATATGAATTATATATTTTGATGTTAATGTTTTTTGGAATATATCATTTTAATCTTTCATTAATTCTTATATCGTTTGTTTAATTCCTTATTTATTTCCTCGTTTCCTTTCCTCATTGGGCTACTTTCCCCTGGTGGATCCCTTGGGCATAAAGCATCTTGCTTTTCCAACTAGGGTTGTAGCTTGTCTAGTAATAATAATAATAATAATAATAATAATAATAATCTATTTGGGTAAAATCTACCGTAAGAACAACTACAGATTACTATATCGCATACATGGAGTTATTTCCTATTTCATATCCAGTCTTGTATAGACAAAAAGAAATCTAGTATATTTTTTTGTGTTTTCCGTACTTCATTTCCTGAAAACTTTATTTAAATGTCAGATATCTGGTTCGCAATATTATATTTACACGTATATATATATATATATATATATATGTATATATATATACATATATTTATATATTAGTATATATATACATACACAGACATACACACAGACATATATATATATATATATATATATTCATATTTATATATATATACATATATATATCTACATATACAGTATATATATATATATATATATGTATGTATATATACATACAGTATATATATATATATATATCTATATATATATATATATATATATACATATATATGTATATATATGTATACATATATATGTATATATATATGTATATATATATATATATATATATATATTGTATATTCTCTTATCTAAACAAATATTTGACGTAAAATTGAATGAAAATAAGGTAATTTGTAAATTATTATTATTATTATTATTATTATTATTATTATTATTATTATTATTATTATCAGTCATTCAAACGATAAAGCTTCCAAGAATGAAATTAAAATAAATCAAGTTAAATCAAATAATAATTTTTCTTTTAATTTATTTATTTATTTATTATTATTATTATTATTTTTTTTTTTTTTTGCGATACCGTTCCATCCATTGCAACGATCTAATTGTATCGCTCGCGGTACCTCTACAAAAAGCGGTACGTTGGGGAGGATGGGGAATGGGGAATGGAGGATGGGGGATAGTGGGGAATGGTGGGAGGGGCATACGAATTACCGGCTGCTATTCCCCAACATAATTGACAGCTTTTATGTCCGATTTGGACGTCCTCAATTGCATCCATTACTATCCATTTT
>NC_090736.1:137297319-137302319 GCF_036898095.1 Palaemon carinicauda | reverse complement strand
GTATTTCTGCTGTTATCCTGAAAACTATCTGCAGGACAGTCTGTCCAAGGAGAAATTATCTTCGATTTTTAAACGTCACTAAGACATTGTCTATTCATTATAAACGTAGAGTATATATATACATACATATATATATATATATATATATATATATATATATATATATATATATATATATATATATATATATACATATATATACATATAAATATATATATATATATACATATATATACATATATATATGTATATATATATATATATATACATATGCATATATATATATATATATATATATATATATATATATATATATATATATATATATATAGAGGTAGCTGGAGAAGTGAAGAGAGTAAGAAAGGCCGGCGCAAGAATTGAAGAGACAGTGAAAGATGGAAATGGAAGGTTGTTAAAAGGAGAGGAGACAAGAAAAAGGTGGGCGGAATATTTTGACAGTTTGCTGAATGTTGAGGATGATAGGGAGGCAGATATAATTGCTGTTCCAGGTGTTGAGGTGCCAGTGATGGGAGATGAGAATGAGAGAGAGATTACAATAGAGGAAGTGAGGAGAGCACTAGATGAAACGAGAGTTGGAAAAGCATCTGGTATGGATAGTGTGAAAACTGAGATGTTGAAGGAAGGGGGTGTAACTGTACTTGCATGGTTGGTGAGATTGTTTAATGTGTGTTTTGTGTTGTCAATGGTACCAGTAGATTAGGTCTGTGCATGTTTTGTACCACTATATAAGGGTAAGGGAGATGTGCATAAGTGTTGTAATTCAAGAGGTGTTAGTTTGTTGAGTGTAGTTGGAAAAGTGTATGGTAGAGTACTGATTAATAGGATTAAGGATAAAACAGAGAATGCAATCTTGGAAGTACAGGGTGGTTTTAGAAGAGGTAGGGGTTGTATGAATCAGATTTTTACAGTTAGGCAGATATGCGAGAAATATTTAGCAAAAGGTAAGGTGGTGTATGTTGCGTTTATGATCTGGAGAAAGCATATGATAGAGTTGATAGGGAAGCAATGTGGAATGTGATGAGGTTATATGGAGTTGGTGGAAGGTTGTTGCAAGCAGTGAAAAGTTTCTACAAAGGTAGTAAAGCATGTGTTAGAATAGGAAATGAAGTGAGCGATTGGTTTCCGGTGAGAGTGGGGCTGAGACAGGGATGTGTGATGTCGCCGTGGTTGTTTAACTTGTATGTTGATGGAGTGGTGAGAGAGGTGAATGCTCGAGTGCTTGGACGAGGATTAAAACTGGTAGACGAGAATGATCATAAATGGGAGGTAAATCAGTTGTTGTTTGCGGATGATACTGTACTGGTAGCAGACACAGAAGAGAAGCTTGACCGACTAGTGACAGAATTTGGAAGGGTGTGTGAGAGAAGGAAGTTGAGAGTTAATGTGGGTAAGAGTAAGGTTATGAGATGTACGAGAAGGGAAGGTGGTGCAAGGTTGAATGTCATATTGAATGGAGAGTTACTTGAGGAGGTGGATCAGTTTAAGTACTTGGGGGTCTGTTGTTGCAGCAAATGGTGGAGTGGAAGCAGATGTACGTCAGAGAGTGAATGAAGGTTGCAAAGTGTTGGGGGAGTTAAGGGAGTAGTAAAAAATAGATGGTTGGGCATGAATGTAAAGAGAGTTCTATATGAGAAAGTGATTGTACCAACTGTGATGTATGGATCGGAGTTGTGGGGAATGAAAGTGATGGAGAGACAGAAATTGAATGTGTTTGAGATGAAGTGTCTGAGGAGTATGGCTGGTGTATCTCGAGTAGATAGGGTTAGGAACGAAGTGGTGAGGGTGAGAACGGGTGTAAGAAATGAGTTAGCGGCTAGAGTGGATATGAATGTGTTGAGGTGGTTTGGCCATGTTGAGAGAATGGAAAATGGCAGTCTGCTAAAGAAGGTGATGAATGCAAGAGTTGATGGGAGAAGTACAAGAGGAAGGCCAAGGTTTGGGTGGATGGATGGTGTGAAGAAAGCTCTGGGTGATAGGAGGATAGATGTGAGAGAGGCAAGAGAGCGTGCTAGAAATAGGAATGAATGGCGAGCGATTGTGACGCAGTTCCGGTAGGCCCTGCTGCTTCCTCCGGTGCCTTAGATGACCGCGGAGGTAGCAGCAGTAGGGAACTCAGCAGTATGAAGCTTCATCTGTGGTGGAAATGTGGGAGGTTGGGCTGTGGCACCCTAGCAGTACCAGCTGAACTCGGCTGAGTCCCTGGTTAGGCTGGAGGAACGTAGAGAGTAGAGGTCCCCTTTTTTGTTTTGTTTCTTGTTGATGTCGGCTACCCCCCAAAATTGGGGGAAGTGCCTTTGGTATATGTATGTATGTATATATATACCAAATTGACTAAAGTGGTAAAGACCCACAGAGAGAGAGAGAGAGAGAGAGAGAGAGAGAGAGAGAGAGAGAGAGAGAGAGAGAGAGAGAGAGAGAGAGAGACCCATCCCATCCCATCCTATCCCTTCCCCTCCCAGGCAAACACCTACCTTTCTTGAAAGCTTCCGTGCAGGACATTTTGTATTCAGAGCGTGGGGCACCGGACACTGCAGCCAGATCTCCCTCACTCATCTTCCTGACCCCGGGGGACGTGATAAGGCCACAATAAAGCGACCTCTGAGTCCCGACTCTCTTTTATATCTATCCGGATCTTGTGCCACACACCCTCTACGCCCATGCCACTACACCCACGACCATACTGCCACAGCCCGATAGATGGTAGGTGTACATTTTATATATTTATTTTGGGGTTTCATATTTCCGTTTTGTATGGGCATTTTTAGTTATATTAATTTTTTTTTATATTTGATTTTATTACCTTTTTGGGGTGTACTTACGTACCCCGCTGGATGGTAGGAGTACATTTTATATATTTATTTTGTGCTGTCATAATTCGGTTTTGTATAGGACCTCTTTTTGAGTAATATTAGTTTTTCTTATATATGATTTTATTGCCTACTTTGGGTGAATTTTTGGCTGGATCTTGTGCCCGTACTACAACCCCCCCCCCCCCCCCGCCCACACTCTGCTACACCCCGCTGGATACTAGGTGTACATTTCATATATTTTTTTTTGGGGGGGGGCTGTCATATTTCAGTTTTGTATAGGTTTTTTTAGTGTTGGTGATATTAGTTTTTTCTATTAATTTATTTTACAGGGGGTATATATATATATATATATATATATATATATATATATACATACATATATATATATATATATATATATATATATATATATATACATATGTAAAGCTTTTTATTTCTTATATATTGTTTTATTGCCTTTTATGGGTATGGGGATTTTTTTCTATTGCATTAAAGTTTTAAAGGCTGCTCATGAATGGCAGTTGCAAGGGACAGTGACATGACCCTATCAAGCATGACAATGCCCTACAGACTGACCATATATACATATGATCAGCACCCAAGCCCCTCTCCACCCAAGCTAGGACCAAGGACTCTCTTGATAGCTCGATTGGTTGAGTCCCTGCTGGTATGGTTTCGGCTAAGAGGCATATGTTCGAATCTTTGCCCAGCCAGGAGGTGATGAGGTTGAAGCGACCAAAGGAACTAAAAATTTAGAGCGATCACCGGTCAGGGACGTTACCAGCATGCCAACACTACCCAAGGCTGAAAGCCTTTTAGCTTTAGACATTCCTTTCGTGTTTAATAGTCTTCATAAAAAGCAAAGTCACTCACGTTTTTTTTTTTTTTTTAGATTGAAACTAAAGAATAAAGTTTTCGTAACTTCACAAGGTCTACAGCCATTTTCAAAATTTATTTTATGACCCTAATTGAATATAATTACGACTTTTTTCAAAAGTTGAAATTGTTTAAAAACGGACGTAATGTAAATCGTTATATTGAATGTCATTTTCTGTAGTTTATTTTCTATCTTAACACTTCCATTATCTTGAATGCAATAATTAGCAGAATCTAGAAATATTTAATCTAAACGGCTTTGAATATTTTATATATGACCCTTTGCCTGTAAGCAGCCGTTGATAATTATGCATATACTGAATATTACTTTATATTAACAGCCTTTGTTAACGCATTTTTTCTTGCATTCAGCGCTAGTTTGACATCCAAGTTTCGTTTGATGAGAAATATGCTTTTCTAGGGTCAACTTAGGGAATATTATATACTATAGTCAATTCTTTTTAGTGAGGCACATTTGTATCGACTCGCAGGGGTGCCCTTTTAGCTCGGAAAAGTTTCCTGATCGCTGATTGGTTAGAATTATCTTGTCCAACCAATCAGCGATCAGGAAACTTTTCCGAGCTAAAAGGGCACCCCTACGAGTCGGTGCAAATCTGCCACACTAAAAAGAATTGACTTTTTTTGCCAACGGTTATTCAAGCGGATGAGCAACCTGGTGGATTTAGAACTGGCACTCCATTGCAGTACAAAGGCCTCAGACATGTCTCTCCACTTGCGTCTGTTTATGGTCTTTCAATGACAGGCCACACCCGCAAACATTCTTAGTTCGTCAATCTATCGTCTTCTCTTCCTTCCCCTGCTTCTTTTGCAATGTCTTGGGACCCGTTTTATTTATTCTTAATGTCCATCTATTATCTGGCATTCTCATTATATGTCCTGCCCATGTCCATTTCTTGTTCTTACATCATGTTAAATGGGTGGATGAATGGTGTGAAGAAAGCTCTGGGTGATAGGAGGATAGATGTGAGAGAGGCAAGAGAGCGTGCTAGAAATAGGAATGAATGGCGAGCGATTGTGACGCAGTTCCGGTAGGCCCTGCTACTTCCTCCGGTGCCTTAGATGACCGCGGAGGTAGCAGCAGTAGGGGATTGAGCATTATGAAGCTTCATCTGTGGTGGATAATGTGGGAGGTTGGGCTGTGGCACCCTAGCAGTACCAGCTGAACTCGGCTGAGTCCCTGGTTAGGCTGGAGGAACGTAGAGAGTAGAGGTCCCCTTTTTGTTTTGTTTCTTTGTTGATGTCGGCTACCCCCCAAAATTGGGGGAAGTGCCT
>NC_090736.1:137289819-137292319 GCF_036898095.1 Palaemon carinicauda | reverse complement strand
GAGAGGAAAGGTCCCCTTTTTTTCATTTGTTTGATGTCGGCTACCCCCAAAAATTGGGGGAAGTGCCTTAGTATATGTATGTGTGATTATTATTATCATTATTATTATTATTATTATTATTACTATTAGCTAAGCTACAACCCTGGTTGGTAAAGTAGAATACTATAAACCCAATGGTTCTAACAGGGAAAAATAGCCTAGTGAGGAAAGGATTATGATATTGAAAAAAAAAGTTAACTGTCTTATTGGTTAAGAATGGAAGGTGGTTGTGATAGATTAAAGAACATGTAGGCAACGAAAATTGAAACTCTGTTAACATTGAAATGTTAGGATCGAAGTCGAGGGAAAAGTAACATTTTACTGAAACTATAATGGTTAGAAAAAGCGAAACTATGAAGATGATTTGTCCTTATTTTAAGTAATAAAAACTAATTGTGGATGATATGATTTACCGACAAAAAAACCTAGTCCTTTTCCTTCAACAACAGAGACGAAAACGTATTCTAAAAACGTAGCTAGGTTAGTAACATGAGCTATTGAATAAAGTTGAAAATTTGGAAAAAGAAACAAATGTTTGTCCAGTTCAAAAATAGAATGGAATAACCCCTACAAATGAAATGTAAAAGAAAAAAGAAAAAGTATTTCAAAATAGAGTAGGTCTGTACCAATATCTCCTGAGTGAAATTCGAAAAGCGTGTATGGTTTCCGGTTCCAAAATAAAATTGTATACCCTTAAAAATAGAAAAAAAAAAGTAATTCAGTATCGTTTGGTGAGAGAAGTGAAGGATGGTAGGATACCCAAGGATTTCCATGTTTCTATAAGTACTGAACACGAATTGGAAAAAATCTAAATGATATTTTTAGTCTTTTATGGTGTGTGAAGTTTATAGAATACCATATATTAAAATTACACTGAGATAGAGAGCTAAATTTCTCTTTCTTTATGTTAGATGGAGCACCATATATTTAAATTTCACAGAAATATAACTAAATTTCTACTTTTTATTATAGGTAATATTAATTAGAATATCATGTGTTAGAATTTCACCAAAAAAAAGAGCTAAATGAATCACTGATCAAAGTTATAGGGGTTCTTTGTAAAAAGTAAAAATATCTACTAGGAGACGAGCTTGTTCCCTGATTCGCCTTCTGTAGGTATTTTTATTCGGTAGTCATCAACTATTGAGACTTGGTTCAGTTAATAAAATTATTGATTGAAGCAAAGTTGAGTTTTTATGGAGCATTTGCAATGTATTAAGCCCGGTCCACACGATCGAGCATGCCCGACGGGCAAACAGTGATACCAGACCACAATAGTTAGTAAGAATGAGGGTTAATGGCGTCAGAAGCGGGGAAAACCTCAGACTGGGATCTGGCATCATACAGTGTTGCCAGATCCCGCTTCGGACGTCATCAACCCTCATTTTCACTAACCATTGTGGCCTGGTATCACTGTTTGCCTTTCGGGCATGCTCGATCGTGTGGACAGGGATTTAAGATTATGTAGAAGTTTAATAAACACTAAGAATAATGAACATGATAGCATAGTTTCTCTGTTGGAGCCCTTGTGCCTTTAGCATGTTGGTTTTCCATCTGGGGTTGTAGCTTAGCTAATAATAATAATAATAATAATAATAATAATAATAATAATAATGATAATAATGATAATAATAATGGAGATGATGATGATAATAATAATAATAATAATAGTAATAATAAGAATAATAAAAAAAAAAAAATAATAATAATAATAATAATAATAGTAATAATAATAATATTATTATTATTATTGTTATTATCATTATTATAATAATAATAATAATAATAATAATAATAATAATAATAATAATAATAATAATAATAATAATAATAATAATAATAATAATGGACCCGAGTTACCTGATGAGGTTTTGTTAGCGATTAAGAGAATTATTAATAATAATGAATCAAATCTTTGAACACTGCTGCTATTACATTTGATTATCGGGTTACCCAACACTCGACACAGTTTAACGTTTGCTATTAGATATTAACTTTACTGTGAGTGTTAATAATTTCAATGTTTTGTTTTATATACCATTTGATACGCCATTCTTTTAACTTTCACATTGTATACGGAATTGTATATGGAAATGTCTATTGAAAAGGCTTTATCATCATTTGAGGGGAAAATATATTTTGCTGTAAATTACTAATTACTGATAAATGCAAAGTGAAGATAGTATTTTCTATGCTTCTGTAGTATGCAAAGTTTTTTTGCAAATTGGCAACAAACATTACCGGTCTGGTGTAAGCGGACATTTTAAGGAAACTTCTAACTTTATGGTAAATATATTAAAATATATGATTTGACAATATAAAAATAGATTTTTCCTTTTTTTTCTTAAATATTTGTTTTTACCAGTAATTTTAAGGTTTTTCACCTCAATATACAGTAAAAATAGAATTTTCCTTTTTTCAGAAATATTTTTCGTTTTTACCAGTAATTTTAAGGTTTTTC